>NW_022261978.1:8624191-8634191 GCF_002021735.2 Oncorhynchus kisutch | reverse complement strand
CCCTGCTGGCCCCTGGGACCTGACTCCCCATCCACACCCTGGGAGAGAGGAGGGGGTAGGAGGGGCAGAGGGGGGAGGAGGGGCAGAGGGGGAGAAGGGGAGGGAAAGGGGAGGAGAGGGAGAGGGTTACTTTCAATCTTAAAAATGAATCCTTTAGACGAGAGAAACATTACAGGTATGTGGATGTAGAACAGACTCACAGGAACTCCTGACTGCCCCATCGGCCCCTGGCCACCGGTTGGTCCTGAGGGGCCCTAAAGAGACACAGACAGTGTTACTTAGTTACTGGGGAGATGACAGGCTATAACAAGGTTCACGAGACTAAATGGTTAAATATTTGGTATTACTGTAGTATTAGCTTAGTATTGGTGCAGTATTGGTGCAGTATTGGTGTAGTCTTGTGGCAGTATTAGTGTAGTCTCTGGGTAGTCTTGTGGCAGTATTAGTGTAGTCTTGTGGCAGTATTAGTGTAGTCTTGTGGCAGTATTAGTGTAGTCTTGTGGCAGTATTAGTGTAGTCTTGTGGCAGTATTAGTGTAGTCTTGTGGCAGTATTAGTGTAGTATTAGCTTAGTATTGGTGCAGTATTAGTGTCGTCTTGTGGCAGTGTTAGTGTAGTCTCCGGGTAGTCTTGTGGCAGTATTAGTGTAGTATTGGTAGTAGTATTGGTTTGGCATTAGTATAATAACAGGGTAGTATTCGGGTAGTACTGTATTAGTATAATATCAGAGTAGTATTAGGGTGGTATTGGTTTCGTACTGGTGTAGTATTAGGGTAGTATTGGTGTAGTACTGTATTAGTGTAATATTGGTGTAGATTTGGTGTAGTAATTATCTCAGTAGACTCACTGATTCTCCTTTGTCTCCTTTGCTGCCCTTCTGCCCTGGTCCTCCAGTCTCTCCCTACACACACACACACAATAAACGCCTTCAGATACACACAACAACAACAACAACAACACACACAGGGACAGGCCATGTTACCTTATCCCCATCCTCTCCTGGGGGTCCTGCAGGGCCTGCAGCTCCAGGTAGTCCTAGAGGTCCCTGGTCTCCATCCTGTCCTGATGGTCCAATGGGACCCGCCCCTCCCTGGGACAACACAACACACAGACAGACAGTTTCATTACCTACACACAACTCTGGAACTATAGGGACTCAGAACACAGAACTCAGAACTCACAATATGGAACTCAGAACTCACAATATGGAATGTAGAACTCAGAATATGGAACTCAGAACTCACAATATGGAATGTAGAACTCAGAATATGGAACTCAGATCTCACAATATGGAATGTAGAACCCAGAATATGGAACACCTTTACAGTACCTACCGGTTCCCCCTTCTCTCCCATTGGTCCAGGTCCACCCACAGCCCCTGCCCTCCCAGGCTGACCAATGGCACCGGCTGACCCTGGGGGACCCCTCTCACCACCGGCCCCCTGCAGAGAGAGAGAGGGAGGGAGGGGATATACATATGTGAATTATACATCTTCACACTGTCTGTCTGGGGTCTGTGTTGGCAGATTGAGAGAGAGGAAGTGTCTGTCTGGGGTCTGTGTTGGCAGATGGAGAGAGGAAGTGCCTGTCTGGGGTCTGTGTTGGCAGATTGAGAGAGGAAGTGTCTGTCTGGGGTCTGTGTTAGCAGATTGAGAGAGAGGAAGTGTCTGTCTGGGGTCTGTGTTGGCAGATGGAGAGAGAGGAAGTGTCTGTCTGGGGTCTGTGTTGGCAGATTGAGAGAGAGGAAGTGTCTGTCTGGGGTCTGTGTTGGCAGATTGAGAGAGAGGAAGTGTCTGTCTGGGGTCTGTGTTGGCAGATTGAGAGAGAGGAAGTGTCTGTCTGGGGTCTGTGTTGGCAGATTGAGAGAGAGGACGTGTCTATCTGGGGGTCTGTGTTGGTAGATTGAGAGAGAGGAAGTGTCTGTCTGGGGTCTGTGTTGGCAGATGGAGAGAGAGGAAGTGTCTGTCTGGGGTCTGTGTTGGCAGATTGAGAGAGAGGAAGTGTCTGTGTTGGCAGATGGAGAGAGAGGAAGTGTCTGTCTGGGGTCTGTGTTGGCAGATTGAGAGAGAGGAAGTGTCTGTCTGGGGTCTGTGTTGGCAGATGGAGAGAGAGGAAGTGAGGAATAGAGAGAGAGAGGACAGATGTAGAAGGAGAGGAGAGAGGACTCACTATAGCTCCTGCTGCTCCGACTGGTCCTTCACCTCCTTTCAGACCAGCAGGACCCTGGGGAGAACACACTGCTGTCACACCATCACAGGATCTGTATCTGTGTCTGTGTCGGTCCCTGTGTCTGTGTCTGTCTCTGTGTGTGTGTCTGTGTCTGTTTGTGTGTCTGTGTCTGTGTCTGTGTCGGTGTCTGTTTGTGTGCCTGTGCCTGTGTCTGTTTGTGTGTCTGTGTCTGTGTCTGTGTCTGTTTGTGTGTCTGTGTCTCTGTCTGTCTGTCTGTCTGTCTGTCTGTCTGTCTGTCTGTCTGTCTGTCTGTCTGTCTGTCTGTCTGTCTGTCTGTCTGTCTGTCTGTCTGTCTGTCTGTCTGTCTGTCTGTCTGTCTGTCTGTATCAGTGTCTGTGTCTCTCTGTGTCTGTCTCTGTCTCTGTGTCTGTCTCTGTGTCTGTCTCTGTGTCTGTCTCTGTGTCTGTCTCTGTGTCTGTTTGTGTGTCTGTCTGTCTGTCTGTCTGTCTGTCTGTCTGTCTGTCTGTCTGTCTGTCTGTCTGTCTGTCTGTCTGTCTGTCTGTCTGTCTGTCTGTATCAGTGTCTGTGTCTCTCTGTGTCTGTCTCTGTGTCTGTCTCTGTGTCTGTCTCTGTGTCTGTCTCTGTGTCTGTCTCTGTGTCTGTCTCTGTGTCTGTCTGTGTCTGTGTGTATGTGTGTTACCATGCCCCCGGCGGCCCCTCTGCTGCCTCTGAAGCCCCTAAGTCCTGGAGGACCAGCTTTCCCAGAAGTCCCTCCTGTGCCCGGGTCCCCCTGGAAACAACAACAACAACAGCTCTGATTGGTGGAACGCTCATGAGGTCAATTGAACTTACCAATCAATGAAGATGGTTTTTGTAATGACTGGTAATGGTGATTATCGGGGTGAAAACAATGATGATTCATAATAATGATGATGATGATGATGATGACGAAGAATCACCTTAGCTCCCTCCTTCCCGGCGGCGCCAGGTAAGCCCTGCTCTCCCGGTACGCCAGGTGACCCGGGGTGACCTCTGTCTCCCAACGACCCGGTCTCACCTGATTTACCCTGCAGCAACCAATCAGGTTAGCGAGAACACAAACAGACCAATCAGGTTAGAGAGAACACACATAGCAACCAATCAGACTCACCTGTGGCCCCACAACACCTCCTGGACCTGGGGGGTCCCGTCTTTCCTTGGAAACCCTGGAGAGAGAGAGAGAGAGAGAGAGAAGATGGAGAGGGAGAGGGAGAGAGAGAGAGAGAGAGAGTGGGGGAGAGGGAGTGAGAGAGGGAGAGAGAGAGAGAGAGAGAGAGAGAGAGAGAGAGAGGGAGAGAGAGAGAGAGAGGGAGAGGGAGAGGGAGAGGGAGAGGGAGAGGGAGAGAGAAAGAGAAGAGAGAGACATTAGTGGATGGATAGGTGTATTTGGGTAACTTCTTGTGACCTCTAACCTCTACTCACCGGCTCTCCTCTCTGACCTGGATGACCCGGAAGTCCATCTTTCCCCGCTGGACCCTACACACACACACACACACACAGGAAGGGACATCACAGTAACACAATTCAACATCCTGTTACACCACAATGACAGCAGAACTGAGTGTCCTCAATAGTACTCTTTTGTGTGTGTGTCACTCACGTTCGGTCCCTTGGGTCCTGATTCCCCGTTCCGTCCTTGTGGCCCTTGAGGCCCCTAGACAACACATAAATGAATCAATCAAACAGTCAATCAGTTAATTAATCAAACACTTATCCAACCAATCAAACACGTAATTCAATCAATTAAGCAATTAGCAAGTTAGCCAATTAACAAATCAACCAATCAACCAGTCAACAAATATACTAATTAACAAATCAGCCAATCAACTAATTAACCAATCAATCAATAAACCGATCAATGAGGCATGACGTTCCTGTCCTTACCCTGTCTCCAGTTGGTCCATTGGGTCCATCATGTCCAGAGGAGCCCTGTGACAGACAGCACGGAAAACAGACTAATCAAATACAATTGTGTTGGTCGCATAGACATATTTAGCGAGTGTTACTGCGGGTGTAATGAAATGCTTATGTTCCCAGCTCCGACAGTAATATCTAACAATACAAAGCAATACAGGCAAACCGAAAAAGTATAAGAATGGAATCAAGAAATTTAGAAATATTAGGACGAGCAATGTCCGAGTCGGGAATATAAATCTATATGTACAATGTCCGAGTCGGGAATATAAATCTATATGTACAATGTCCGAGTCGGGAATATAAATCTATATGTACAATGTCCGAGTCGGGAATATAAATCTATATGTACAATGTCCGAGTCGGGAATATAAATCTATATGTACAATGTCCGAGTCGGGAATATAAATCTATATGTACAATGTCCGAGTCGGGAATATAAATCTATATGTACAATGTCCGAGTCGGGAATATAAATCTATATGTACAATGTCCGAGTCGGGAATATAAATCTATATGTACAATGTCCGAGTCGGGAATATAAATCTATATGTACAATGTCCGAGTCGGGAATATAAATCTATATGTACAATGTCCGAGTCGGGAATATAAATCTATATGTACAATGTCCGAGTCGGGAATATAAATCTATATGTACAATGTCCGAGTCGGGAATATAAATCTATATGTACAATGTCCGAGTCGGGAATATAAATCTATATGTACAATGTCCGAGTCGGGAATATAAATCTATATGTACAATGTCCGAGTCGGGAATATAAATCTATATGTACAGAATGTATTTAGACCACTGGACTCTGTCCACATTTCGTTACGTTACAGCCTTATCCTAAAAATGGATTTTTTATTTTTTAAATCCTCAGTAATCTGCACTGTAAACACCCCATAATACCCAATAATGACATCACAATACCCTATAATGACATCACAATACCCTATAATGACATCACAATGCCCCATCATAATAAAGGTTATGAGAAATGTTTGCAAAATGTATAAAAGTAAAATATAAAAATAAACGTATTTAAATAAGTATTCAGACCCTTTGCTATGAGACTCGAAAATTGAGCTCAGGTGCATCCTGTTTCCATCCTTGAGATGTTTCTTGATTGGAGGAGTCCACTTGTGGTAAATTTAATTGATTGGTCATGATTTAGAAAGGCACACACCTGTCTATATAAGGTCCCACAGTTGACAGTGCATGTCAGAGCAAAAACAATGCCGTGAGGTCGAAGGAGACAGGATTGTATTCAGATCTGGCTCAGGCTCAGATCTGGGGAAGGGTAAAAAAACGTTTCAGCAGCATCGATGGTCCCCAAGAACACAGGGGCCTCCATCATTCTTAAATGAAAGAAGTTTGGAACCACCAAGACTCTTCCTAGAGCTGACCGCCTGCCCAAACTGAGCAATCGGGGTAGAAGGGCCTTGGTCGGGGAGGTGACCAAGAACCCGATGGTCACTCTGACAGAGCTCTATAGTTCCTCTGTGGAGATGGGAGAACCTTCCAGAAGAACAACCATCTCTGCAGCACTCCACCAATCAGGCCTAATGGTAGAGAGGCCAAACGGAAGCCACTACTCAGTAAAAGGCACATGACAGGTCACTAGGAGTTTGCCAAAAGGCACCTACAGACTCTCAGACCATGAGAAACAAGATTCTCTGGTCTGATGAAACCAAGACTGAACTCTCTGGCCTGAATGCCAAGTGTGACATCTGGAGGAAACCTGGCACCATCCCTACGGTGAAGCATGGTGGTGGCAGCATCATGCTGTGGGGATGTTTTTCAGTGACAGGGACTGAGACTAGTCAGGATCGAGGGAAAGATGAACAGAGCAAAGTACAGAGATCTCATTTTTAAAATTGGATTTGCTAAAATGTCAAAAAATCTGTTTTTGTCATTATGGGATATTGTGTTTAGATTGATGAGGGAGGGAAAAAACATTTAATCCATTTTAGAATAAGGCCTAACCTAACAAAATGTGGAAAAGGTTAAGGGGTCTGAATACTTTCCGAATGCTCTGTATTCAATTATAGAATCCTATACAATATACTATACTATTAACTTATACACTACTATACAATATACTATACCGAATGCTCTGTATTCAATTATAGAATACTATACAATATACTATACTATTAACTTATAGACTACTATACAATATACTATACCGAATGCTCTGTATTCAATTATAGAATACTATACAATATACTATACTATTAACTTATAGACTACTATACAATATACTATACCGAATGCTCTGTATTCAATTATAGAATACTATACAATATACTATACTATTAACTTATAGAATCCTATACAATATACTATACTATTAACTTATATACTACTATGCTGTATACTATACTATTATCTTATAGAATACTATACAATATACTATACTATTAACTTATAGACTACTAAGCTGTATACTATACTATTATCTTATAGAATACTATACAATATACTATACTATTAACTTATAGACTACTAAGCTGTATACTATACTATTATCTTATAGAATACTATATTATACTATTAACTTATATAATACCATACTATATACTATTAACTTATATAATACTATACTATATACTATTAACGTATATAATACTATACTATATATACTATAATATTAATAATATTAATCAGTGTGACTGAGGTTATGCTCCAAATGGCATCCTATTCTCTGTGTAGTGTACTAATCAAAAGTAGTGCACTATGAAGGGAATAGGGTACCCTTACCAAAGGCACTCTATTCTCTGTGTAGTGCACACATTTTTAGGGTGCCATTTGTGATGCATGCTGTATTACTGCTGGATAGAGAGATTATGATGACCTCATAATGATTAGAATGGATTGAACTCTGACCTTTCCCCCTGTCTTCCCCGTTGGTCCCTTGGCACCCCGGCCCCCACGCACCCCCTACAGGATAAGCAACAGTATTACACGCACAGATAAACACGCATAGGCAGAGACAAATACACACACACACACACACACAGATAAACACACAGAGACAAACACAGACACACACACACACACAGGCAGTACTCACACACGTACACACACGCACACACAGACAGTACTCACACACACGCACACACAGACAGTACTCACACACACACACACACGCACACACAGACAGTACTCACACACGTACACACACAGACAGTACTCACACACACACACACACACACACACGTACACACGTACACACACAGACAGTACTCACACACGTACACACACAGACAGTACTCACACACACAGACAGTACTCACACACACACACACACGTACACACACAGACAGTACTCACACACACGTACACACACAGACAGTATTCACACACACAGACAGTACTCACACACGTACACACACAGACAGTACTCACGTTAGGACCCCTCTGTCCTGCACTGCCTGCTTCCCCCCCGGGACCCTGTGGAAGAGAAAACAGGACAGACCGTTACCATGGGTACACCATACAGACTGTACCTGGCAATATACTGTACCTGGCAATATACTGTATACTGTACTTGACAAGATACTGTATATTGTACCTGACAATATCCTGTACCTGGAAAAATACTGTATACTGTACCTGGAAATATACTGTATACTGTACCTGACAATATACTGTATACTGTACCTGACAATATACTGTATATTGTACCTGACAATATCCTGTACCTGACAATATACTGTATATTGTACCTGACAATATACTGTATACTGTACCTGACAATATACTGTACCTGACAATATCCTGTACCTGACAATATACTGTATATTGTACCTGACAATATACTGTATACTGTACCTGACAATATACTGTACCTGACAATATACTGTATACTGTACCTGACAATATACTGTATACTGTACCTGACAATATACTGTACCTGACAATATACTGTATACTGTACCTGACAATATACTGTACCTGACAATATACTGTACCTGGCAATATACTGTATACTGTACCTGACAATATACTGTATACTGTACCTGACAATATCCTGTACCTGACAATATCCTGTATACTGTACCTGACAATATACTGTATACTGTACCTGACAATATACTGTATACTGTACCTGACAATATACTGTACCTGACAATATACTGTATACTGTACCTGACAATATACTGTATATTGTACCTGACAATATACTGTATACTGTACCTGACAATATACTGTATATTGTACCTGACAATATACTGTATACTGTACCTGACAATATACTGTACCTGACAATATACTGTATACTGTACCTGACAATATACTGTATACTGTACCTGGCAATATACTGTATACTGTACCTGACAATATACTGTACCTGACAATATACTGTATACTGTACCTGACAATATACTGTACCTGACAATATACTGTACCTGGCAATATACTGTATACTGTACCTGACAATATACTGTATACTGTACCTGACAATATCCTGTACCTGACAATATCCTGTATACTGTACCTGACAATATACTGTATACTGTACCTGACAATATACTGTACCTGACAATATACTGTACCTGACAATATACTGTATACTGTACCTGACAATATACTGTACCTGACAATATACTGTACCTGACAATATACTGTATACTGTACCTGACAATATACTGTATACTGTACCTGACAATATCCTGTACCTGACAATATCCTGTATACAGTACCTGACAATATCCTGTATACTGTACCTGACAATATACTGTACCTGACAATATCCTGTACCTGACAATATACTGTATACTGTACCTGACAATATACTGTATACTGTACCTGACAATATACTGTACCTGACAATATACTGTACCTGACAATATACTGTACCTGGCAATATACTGTATACTGTACCTGACAATATACTGTATACTGTACCTGACAATATCCTGTACCTGACAATATCCTGTATACAGTACCTGACAATATCCTGTATACTGTACCTGACAATATACTGTACCTGACAATATCCTGTACCTGACAATATACTGTATACTGTACCTGACAATATACTGTACCTGACAATATACTGTACCTGACAATATACTGTATACTGTACCTGACAATATACTGTACCTGACAATATACTGTACCTAACAATATCCTGTATACTGTACCTGACAATATACTGTACCTGACAATATACTGTATACTGTACCTGACAATATCCTGTATACTGTACCTGACAATATCCTGTACCTGACAATACCCTGTATACTGTACCTGACAATATACTGTACCTGACAATATACTGTATACTGTACCTGACAATATACTGTATACTGTACCTGACAATATACTGTATACTGTACCTGACAATATACTGTACCTGACAATATACTGTACCTGGCAATATACTGTACCTGACAATATACTGTAACCTGACAATATACTGTATACTGTACCTGACAATATACTGTACCTGACAATATACTGTACCTGACAATATACTGTATACTGTACCTGACAATATACTGTACCTGACAATATACTGTATACTGTACCTGACAATATACTGTATACTGTACCTGACAATATACTGTACCTGACAATATACTGTATACTGTACCTGACAATATACTGTACCTGACAATATACTGTATAATGTACCTGACAATATACTGTACCTGACAATATCCTGTATACTGTACCTGACAATATACTGTATACTGTACCTGACAATATACTGTACCTGACAATATACTGTATACTGTACCTGACAATATACTGTACCTGACAATATACTGTATAATGTACCTGACAATATACTGTACCTGACAATATACTGTATACTGTACCTGACAATATACTGTACCTGACAATATACTGTATAATGTAC
>NW_022261978.1:8616691-8619191 GCF_002021735.2 Oncorhynchus kisutch | reverse complement strand
ACACTTAGAATGGAACCCAGAGACAGAGAATACACACTTACAATGGAACCCAGAGACAGAGAATACACACTTACAATGGAACCCAGAGACAGAGAATACACACTTACAATGGAACCCAGAGACAGAGAATACACACTTACAGGGACCCAGAGACAGAGAATACACACTTACAATGGAACCCAGAGACAGAGAATCAGAACAAACAGAACGGAACACAGAGACAGAGAATCAGAACAAACAGAACGGAACACAGAGACAGAGAATCAGAACAAACAGAACGGAACACAGAGACAGAGAATCAGAACAAACAGAACGGAACACAGAGAATGAGAATCAGAACAAACAGAACGGAACACAGAGACAGAGAATCAGAACAAACAGAACAGAACACAGAGACAGAGAATCAGAACAAACAGAACGGAACACAGAGACAGAGAATCAGAATGGAACACAGAGACAGAGAATCAGAACAAACAGAACGGAACACAGAGACAGAGAATCAGAACGGAGCACAGAGACAGAGAATCAGAACAAACAGAACGGAAACACAGAGACAGAGAATTAGAACAAACAGAACGGAAACACAGAGACAGAGAATCAGAACGGAACACAGAGACAGAGAATCAGAACAAACAGAACGGAAACACAGAGACAGAGAATCAGAACAAACAGAACGGAAACACAGAGACAGAGAATCAGAACAAACAGAACGGAACACAGAGACAGAGAATTAGAACAAACAGAACGGAAACACAGAGACAGAGAATCAGAACGGAACACAGAGACAGAGAATCAGAACGGAACACAGAGACAGAGAATCAGAACAAACAGAACGGAACACAGAGACAGAGAATTAGAACAAACAGAACGGAAACACAGAGACAGAGAATCAGAACAAACAGAACGGAACACAGAGACAGAGAATCAGAACAAACAGAACGGAACACAGAGACAGAGAATCAGAACAAACAGAACGGAACACAGAGACAGAGAATCAGAACGGAACACAGAGACAGAGAATCAGAACGGAACACAGAGACAGAGAATCAGAACGGAACACAGATTTAGAATGTACCTTCACTCCTCTTGATCCTGGATATCCTATAGGCCCCTGGACTCCTGGTGGGCCCTATACACACACACAGAGACACATCAGTAACATCACACACACACACACACACACACACACACACACACACACACACACACACACACACACACACACACACACACACAGGCTTACCGGTAGTCCCTTCTCTCCTGGAGTCCCCTCTCTCCCTGGGTGACCCTGTAGACACAAGGACAAGATCATATGGATGAGAGCGAATATGTGTGTGTGTTAGCATGTGTGAGTTTGTTAGCGTGTGTGTTAGCATATGTGTGTGTGTTAGCGTGTATGTTAGTGTGTGTGTGTGTGTGTGTGTTAGCATGTGTGTTAGTGTGTGTGTGTGTGTGTGTGTGTGTGTGTGTGTGTGTGTGTGTGAGCGTGTGTGAGTTTGTTAGCGTGTGTGTTAGCATATGCGTGTGTGTGTGTGTGTGTTAGTTTGTGTGTTAGCGTGTGTGAGTTTGTTAGCGTGTGTGTTAGCATATGTGTGTGTGTGTTAGCGTGTATGTCCGTGTGTGCGTGTGTGTGTGTGTTAGCATGTGTGTTAGCGTGTGTCTGTGTGTGTATTAGCGTGTGTGTGTGTTAGCGTGTGTCTGTGTGTGTGTTAGTGTGTGTTAGCGTGCGTGTGTGTTAGCGTGCGTGTGTGTTAGCGTGTGTGTGTGTTAGCGTGCGTGTGTGTTAGCGTGTGTGTGTGTGTGTTAGTGTGTGTATGCAGTACTCACAGTAGGTCCATCATTCCCAGGTAGTCCCTGTGTGTTAGTGTGTGTTAGTGTGTTAGTGTGTGTGTGTGTTAGTGTGTGTTAGTGTGTTAGTGTGTGTTAGTGTGTTAGTGTGTGTGTTAGTGTGTTAGTGTGTTAGTGTGTGTTAGTGTGTGTGTTAGTGTGTTAGTGTGTGTATGCAATACTCACAGTAGGTCCATCATTCCCAGGTAGTCCCTGTGTGTTAGTGTGTGTTAGTGTGTTAGTGTGTGTTAGTGTGTTAGTGTGTGTGTTAGTGTGTTAGTGTGTTAGTGTGTTAGTGTGTGTGTTAGTGTGTTAGTGTGTTAGTGTGTGTTAGTGTGTGTGTATGCAGGACTCACGGTAGGTCCATCATTCCCAGGTAGTCCCTGTGTGTTAGTGTGTGTTAGTGTGTTAGTGTGTGTGTATGCAGGACTCACGGTAGGTCCATCATTCCCAGGTAGTCCCTGCAACCCTTTCTTCCCTTGGGGCCCCTGAGAGACAAAGCCATTTTAATTGCAACCTACACCTTTAATTTGACATATATCATCATATGTTGTCATACATTCCTGTGTTTTGGCATATCTCATCATATCATACGGCATGTAAAGTATATGTTGTCATACATTCCTGTGTTTTGGCATGTTCCATCATATCATATATGTTGTCATACATTCCT
>NW_022261978.1:8601691-8611691 GCF_002021735.2 Oncorhynchus kisutch | reverse complement strand
GAGAGGGGTTATAGACTATGTGAGAGGTTATAGACTATGTGAGAGGTTATAGACTATGTGAGAGGTTATAGACTATGTGAGAGGTTATAGACTATGTGAGAGGTTATAGACTATGTGAGAGGGGTTATAGACTATGTGAGAGGTTATAGACTATGTGAGAGGTTATAATATGTGAGAGTTATAGACTATGTGAGAGGTTATAGACTATGTGAGAGGCTATAGACTATGTGAGAGGCTATAGACTATGTGAGAGGTTATAGACTATGTGAGAGGTTATAGACTATGTGAGAGGTTATAGACTATGTGAGAGGGTTATAGACTATGTGAGAGGTTATAGACTATGTGAGAGGTTATAAACTATGTGAGAGGTTATAGACTATGTGAGAGGTTATAGACTATGTGAGAGGTTATAGACTATGTGAGAGGTTATAGACTATGTGAAAGGCTATAGACTATGTGAGAGGTTATAGACTATGTGAGAGGTTATAGACTATGTGAGAGGTTATAGACTATGTGAGAGGTTATAGACTATGTGAGAGGGGTTATAGACTATGTGAGAGGTTATAGACTATGTGAGAGGGGTTATAGACTATGTGAGAGGTTATAGACTATGTGAGAGGTTATAGACTATGTGAGAGGTTATAGACTATGTGAGAGGTTATAGACTATGTGAGAGGTTATAGACTATGTGAGAGGTTAAAGACTATGTGAGAGGTTATAGACTATGTGAGAGGTTATAGACTATGTGAGAGTTATAGACTATGTGAGAGGTTATAGACTATGTGAGAGGTTATAGACTATGTGAGAGGTTATAGACTATGTGAGAGGCTATAGACTATGTGAGAGGTTATAGACTATGTGAGAGGTTATAGACTATGTGAGAGGTTATAGACTATGTGAGAGGTTATAGACTATGTGAGAGGTTAAAGACTATGTGAGAGGTTATAGACTATGTGAGAGGTTATAGACTATGTGAGAGGTTATAGACTATGTGAGAGATTATAGACTATGTGAGAGGTTATAGACTATGTGAGAGGTTATAGACTATGTGAGAGGTTATAGACTATGTGAGAGGCTATAGACTATGTGAGAGGTTATAGACTATGTGAGAGGTTACAGACTATGTGAGAGGTTATAGACTATGTGAGAGGTTATAGACTATGTGAGAGGTTATAGACTATGTGAGAGATTATAGACTATGTGAGAGGTTATAGACTATGTGAGAGGTTATAGACTATGTGAGAGGTTATAGACTATGTGAGAGGTTATAGACTATGTGAGAGGTTATAGTCTATGTGAGAGGTTATAGACTATGTGAGAGGTTGTAGACTATGTGAGAGGTTATAGACTATGTGAGAGGTTATAGACTATGTGAGAGGTTATAGACTATGTGAGAGGTTATAGACTATGTGAGAGGTTATAGACTATGTGAGAGGTTATAGACTATGTGAGAGGTTATAGACTATGTGAGAGGTTATAGACTATGTGAGAGGTTATAGACTATGTGAGAGGTTATAGACTATGTGAGAGGTTATAGACTATGTGAGAGGTTATAGACTATGTGAGAGGTTATAGACTATGTGAGAGGTTACAGACCCACAGTCGGTATCCAGGTGTCAGTCAGGCTCCTGTTCCATTGAACCCATCTGAACAGTACAGCTCCCTTGACGTGCCATCGTCCTCTTTTAACCACTTCACCAAGTCTTTCCCAAAACATTACACTACTGTTCTGGTCCTCCGTTATATTTATTTTCAACTATCCACTTCACAGCTTTGCTCTGATTGAATTCAAGTCTGTCGTGGTTCTGTCTGTCTAAGTGGTGTGTATCTGGGCCATTACAGTTATTATATTATTATATATAGTTATTAGCTATAGCTGAGGCTGAGGCTCCGGCACTAACAACAGATAGAAAATGATGACAGAAAAACCTTCACTGTAGCCTATAGATATGACCTGTTTTCTCTTTATTCAACCTGCCCACCACTCACCCGCTCTTCATCCACACAATATTCCATGAAGCTAAACCCGCCCGCCTCGCGGATATAAACCGCGGGGGACATAACCGCTGGGGACTGTCGGTTACGAGTCAACCAGCGCATCACTAGTGTGTGTGTTTGTATGTGTGTGTGTGTGTACCTGCAACCCAGGGTTTCCTTGCTGCCCGGATGCTCCCATCTCCCCCGGAGGTCCCTGTAGACAGAGGAAATGACATCATAGACACCACTCTTCCAGTTGATGTAAACACAGGGTTCTAGAGTGAATAGTTGGGGTTCTAGAACGTCTCAGTCGTCACACTCACCAAGTTTCCCTTAGAACCTTGGATTCCATCCACTCCTCGGATTCCCTGAAGAGGGGGAGACAGGCCAGAGAGGGGGAGACAGGCCAGAGAGGGGGGAAGAGGGGGAGACAGGCCAGAGAGGGGGAGACAGGCCAGAGAGGGGGAGACAGGCCAGAGAGGGGGAGACAGGCCAGAGAGGGGGAGACAGGCCAGAGAGGGGGGAAGAGGGGGAGACAGGCCAGAGAGGGGGGAAGAGGGGGAGACGGCCAGAGAGGGGGAGACAGGCCAGAGAGGGGGAGACAGGCCAGAGAGGGGGGAAGAGGGGGAGACAGGCCAGAGAGGGGGAGACAGGCCAGAGAGGGGGAGACAGGCCAGAAAGGGGGAGATTGGGGAGGGAGGAAAGAGAAGGGGAGAAAAAGGAGAGAGGGGATAGGGGAAACAGGGGAAAGAGGAGAGAGGGACAACTGTCAATCAACCAAAAAAGTTGGAAGAAGAGATACTGAAGAGAGATAGATTGTCATTAGTGTTGTCTGTCCAGTAAACATTCAGGTATCAGACCAGGCTGTGAGGCTGTAGCTAACTGAGGGAGCTGGCAGGGCTTCCTTCCACCAGGAAACAACAGCTTTATAGATGCAGTAAACATTCAGGTATCAGACCAAGCTGTGAGGCCTTCAGGCATTGAAGTTGTTCTGCTAGGTGTGTGTGTGTGTGTGTGTGTGTGTGGTTAGAACAGGTGTAACCAACATGTAACACCCGCAGGTCACAGACTACATGTTGAAAGGTGTTATATTGGCAGACAGACAGAAGCGAATGTCTTCTAATCTGATAAAGATGTTAACATGTTTAATGTGATGTTAATGTAACGTCAACATATGTATCATTACCATAACATAGTTTGTTAGCAGCAGGTGGAGACAGGTTGGAGTTGAGGTCAGGGTTCATGTTTTAATGAGACCTGGAGCAACAACCATAAAGCCTTTATTTTTTATTTTTACCTTTATTTAACCAGGCAAGTCAGTTAAGAACACATTATTATTTTCAATGACGGCCTGGGAACAGTGGGTTTAACTGCCTGTTCAGGGGCAGAACGACAGATTTGTACCTTGTCAGCTCAGGGGTTTGAACTCGCAACCTTCCGGTTACTAGTCCAACGCTCTAACCACTAGGCTACCCTAGGCCTACAGTATAGTAAGGATGAAGTCTGTAGGTCTACAGTATAGTAAGGATGAAGTCTTTAGGTCTACAGTATAGTAAGGATGACGTCTTTAGGTCTACAGTATAGTAAGGATGAAGTCTTTATGTCTACAGTATAGTAAGGATGACGTCTTTAGGTCTACAGTATAGTAAGGATGAAGTCTTTATGTCTACAGTATAGTAAGGATGAGGTCTTTAGGTCTACAGTATAGTAAGGATGAGGTCTTTAGGTCTACAGTATAGTAAGGATGAAGTCTTTAGGTCTACAGTATATTAAGGATGAAGTCTATATGTCTACAGTATTGTAAGGATGAAGTCTGTAGGTCTACAGTATAGTAAGGATGAAGTCTTTAGGTCTACAGTATAGTAAGGATGAAGTCTTTAGGTCTACAGTATAGTAAGGATGAAGTCTTTAGGTCTACAGTATAGTAAGGATGAAGTCTTTAGGTCTACAGTATAGTAAGGATGAAGTCTTTAGGTCTACAGTATAGTAAGGATGAAGTCTGTAGGTCTACAGTATAGTAAGGATGAAGTCTTTAGGTCTACAGTATAGTAAGGATGAAGTCTTTAGGTCTACAGTATAGTAAGGATGAAGCCTGTAGGTCTACAGTATAGTAAGGATGAAGTCTTTATGTCTACAGTATAGTAAGGATGAAGTCTTTAGGTCTACAGTATAGTAAGGATGAAGTCTGTAGGTTTACAGTATAGTAAGGATGAAGGCTGTAGGTCTACAGTATAGTAAGGATGAAGGCTGTAGGTCTACAGTATAGTAAGGATGAAGTCTGTAGGTCTACAGTATAGTAAGGATGAAGTCTTTATGTCTACAGTATAGTAAGGATGAAGTCTTTATGTCTACAGTATAGTAAGGATGAAGTCTGTAGGTCTACAGTATAGTGAGGATGAAGGCTGTAGGTCTACAGTATAGTAAGGATGAAGTCTTTATGTCTACAGTATAGTAAGGATGAAATCTGTAGGTCTACAGTATAGTAAGGATGAAGTCTGTAGGTCTACAGTATAGTAAGGATGAAGTCTGTAGGTCTACAGTATAGTAAGGATGAAGTCGTTTTCTGCGTCCCAAACTGCAGAGTGCATTCACTTTGACCAAGGTCCAGAAGGCACCAAATAGGGAATTGGGTGCCATTTGGGACGATATCTATTTTCTCAGGCTTGGATGAGGACTAGGATGAGGGGGAAATGCTGGAGATAGGGTCAGACTGGTTACGGTCAGAGATTGGGTCAAAGGTGAAAGGTCATACTCACAGGCTGACCTGTAGGGCCAGTGTGACCTCTGGGTCCGTTCAACCCTCTGGAACCCTGGAGGTCAAAGATCAAAGGTTTTACGATCACACAGCAATCAACTATAAACCAATCAATAGTCAATTTCCAGTGTGTGCGTCTGCGAGCGTGAACACTCACAGCATCACCTGGCTGTCCTCTTGGTCCTGGTTGTCCTTCTGAACCCTAACACACACATACAGTACATAAACACACACACACACATGTTAATATGTAGAACACACACACACACATGTTAATATGTAGAACACTCACACATGTTAATATGTAGAACACTCACACATGTTAATATGTAGAACACATACACACATGTTAATATGTAGAACACACACACACATGTTAATATGTAGAACACACACACACACGTTGATATGTAAAACACACACGTTGATATGTAAAACACATACACACACGTTAATATGTAAAACACACACACACGTTGATATGTAGAACACACACACACACACGTTGATATGTAAAACACACACACACGTTGATATGTAAAACACACACGTTGATATGTAAAACACACACGTTGATATGTAAAACACACACACACGTTGATATGTAAAACACACACACACACGTTAATATGTAAAACACACACACACGTTGATATGTAAAACACACACACACACACGTTGATATGTAAAACACACACACACACGTTGATATGTAAAACACACACACACGTTGATATGTAAAAACACACACGTTGATATGTAAAACACACACGTTGATATGTAAAACACACACACACGTTGATATGTAAAACACACACACACACGTTGATATGTAAAACACACACACATACACGTTGATATGTAAAACACACACACACGTTAATATGTAAAACACACACACGTAATATGTAAAACACACACACACACACATGTTAATATGTAGAACACACACACACACATGTTGATATGTAAAACACACACACACACACACGTTAATATGTAAAACACACACACACACGTTGATATGTAAAACACACACAACACACACGTTGATATGTAAAACACACACACACACATGTTGATATGTAAAACACACACACACGTTGATATGTAAAACACACACACACACACGTTAATATGTCAAACACACACACACACACATGTTAATACGTAGAACACACACACACAGATGTTAATATGTAGAACACACACACACACGTTGATATGTAAAACACACACGTTGATATGTAAAACACATACACACACGTTAATATGTAAAACACACACACACGTTGATATGTAGAACACACACACACACACGTTGATATGTAAAACACACACACACGTTGATATGTAAAACACACACGTTGATATGTAAAACACACACGTTGATATGTAAAACACACACACACGTTGATATGTAAAACACACACACACACGTTAATATGTAAAACACACACACACGTTGATATGTAAAACACACACACACACACGTTGATATGTAAAACACACACACACACGTTGATATGTAGAACACACACACACGTTGATATGTAGAACACACACGTTGATATGTAAAACACACACACACACGTTGATATGTAAAACACACACACACACGTTAATATGTAAAACACACACACACGTTGATATGTAAAACACACACACACACGTTGATATGTAAAACACACACACACATTGATATGTAAAACACACACACACGTTGATATGTAAAACACATACACACACAAATGTCTTACCCTCTCTCCCTGACAGCCCAAGAGTACCGTGGGGGCCTGGTTTTCCTATCTCCCCCTGAGAGGCCGAGAGAGAGGGGGGGGGGAGAGAGAGAGAGAGAACACATTACATACACAGGACAGAATAATCATGACAGTCACGTTATCAAAGATAGAAAGTTGAAACAGACAGTTACTCACCCTGTGTCCCTTGTGTCCTGGGAGACCTGGCAAGCCATCAAATCCCCTGTCACCCTGAGAGAGAGAGAGAGAGAGAGAGAGAGAGAGAGAGAGAGAGAGAGAGAGAGAGAGAGAGAGAGAACAGAAAGACAGAGAGAACAGAGAGATCAGAGAGAACAGAGAGAGAGAGAGAAAGAGAGAGAGAGAGAGGAGAGAGAGAGAGAGAGAGAGAGAGAGAGAGAGAGAGAGAGAGAGAGAGAAAAGAGAGAGAACAGAGAGAGAAAACAGAGAACAGAGAGAGAGAACAGAGAGAGAAAAGAGAGAGAACAGAGAGAGAAAACAGAGAACAGAGAGAGAACAGAGAGAACAGAGAGAAAGAGAGAACAGAGAGAAAGAGAGAACAGAGAGAAAGAGAGAACAGAGAGAACAGAGAGAACAGAGAGAACAGAGAGAACAGAGAGAACAGAGAGAACAGAGAGAACAGAGAGAGAGAACAGAGAGATACAGGGAGAAATAGAGAAAGGAGGGTTATTCCCTCAGACTATCCCGTTCATAGGACCAGTTGCAGAAGTTAGTGAGTTTGAAGGAGAGCTGGATAGGGTTTATATACACTGCTCAAAAAACTAAAGGGAACACTAAAATAACACATCCTAGATCTTAATGAATGAAATATTCTTATTAAATACATTTTTCTTTACATAGTTGAATGTGCTGACAACAAAATCACACAAAAACTATCAATGGAAATCAAATGTATCAACCCATGGAGGTCTGGATTTGGAGTCACACTCAAATTAAAGTGGAAAACCACACTACAGGCTGATCCAACTTTGATGTAATGTCCTTAAAGCAAGTCAAAATGAGGCTCAGTAGTGTGTGTGGCCTCCACGTGCCTGTATGACCTCCTACAAACGCCTGGGAATGCTCCTGATGAGGTGGCGGATGGTCTCCTGAGTGATCTCCTCCCAGACCTAGACTAAAGCATCCGCCAACTCCTGGACAGTCTGTGGAGCAACGTGGCGTTGGTGGATGGAGCGAGACATGATGTCCCAGATGTGCTCAATTGGATTCAGGTCTGGGGAACGGGCGGGCCAGTCCATAGCATCAATGCCTTCCTCTTGCAGGAACTGCTGACACACTCCAGCCACATGAGGTCTAGCATTGCACCAGCATATGGTCTCACAATAGGTCTGAGGATCTCATCTCGGTACCTAATGGCAGTCAGGCTACCTCTAGCGAGCACCTAGAGGGCTGTGCGGCCCCCCAAAGAAATGCCACCCCACACCATGACTGACCCACCGCCAAACCGGTCATGCTGGAGGATGTTGCAGGCAGCAGAACGTTCTCCATGGCGTCTCCAGACTCGTCTGTCACGTCTGTCACATGTGCACAGTGTGAACCTGCTTTCATCTGTGAAGAGCACAGGGCGCCAGTGGCGAATTTGCCAATCTTGGTGTTCTCTGGCAAATGCCAAACGTCCTGCACGGTGTTGGGCTGTAAAGCACCCCCCCCCTCTGTGGACTTCGGGCCCTCGTACCACCCTCATGGAGTCTGTTTCTGACCGTTTGAGCAGACACATGCACATTTGTGGCCTGCTGGAGGTCATTTTGCAGGGCTCTGGCAGTGCTCCTCCTGCTCCTCCTTGCACAATGGTGGAGGTAGTGGTCCTGCTGCTAGGTTGTTGCCCTCCTACGGCCTCCTTCACGTCTCCTGATGTACTGGCCTGTCTCCTGATAGCACCTCCATGCTCTGGACACTACGCTGACAGACACAGCAAACCTTCTTGCCACAGCTCGCATTGATGTGCCATCCTGGATGAGCTGTGTGGGTTGTAGACTCCGTCTCATGCTACCACTAGAGTGAAAGCACCGCCAGCATTCAAAAGTGACCAAAACATCAGCCAGGAAGCATAGGAACTGAGAAGTGGTCTGTGGTCACCACCTGCAGAACCACTCCTTTAATTGGGGGTGTCTTGCTAATTGCCTATAATTTCTAACCTGTTGTCTATTCCATTTGCACAACAGCATGTGAATTTATTGTCAATCAGTGTTGCTTCCTAAGTGGACAGTTTGATTTCACAGAAGTGTGATTGACTTGGAGTTACATTGTGGTGTTTAAGTGTTCCCTTTATTTTTTGAGCAGTGTACATACTGTACAGTCAGCATGGAGAATAAGAGATGGGTTTATCTACATACTGTACAGTCAGCATGGAGAATAAGAGATGGGTTTATCTACATACTGTACAGTCAGCATAGAGAATAAGAGATGGGTTTATATACATACTGTACAGTCAGCATGGAGAATAAGAGATGGGTTTATCTACATACTGTACAGTCAGCATAGAGAATAAGAGATGGGTTTATATACATACTGTACAGTCAGCATAGAGAATAAGAGATGGGTTTATCTACATACTGTAACAGTCAGCATAGAGAATAAGAGATGGGTTTATCTACATACTGTACAGTCAGCATAGAGAAATAAGAGATGGGTTTATATATATACTGTAACAGTCAGCATGGAGAATAAGAGATGGGTTTATATATATACTGTACAGTCAGCAATAGAGAATAAAGATATGGGTTTATATACATACTGTACAGTCAGCATAGAGAATAAGATACAGTAAGCCAATCAGAGTAGGTTCTATCCCTCTCTCACCTTCCCACCGGTCTCACCCGGAGCACCTCTGTTCCCATCCGTCCCAGCTCGACCCTGGAACATACACACACACACAGACACACACAGACAACACAGACACACACAGACACACACACACACACAGACACACACACAGACACACACACAGACACAGACACACAGACACAGACACACAGACACAGACACACAGACACAAACACACACAGACACACACAGACAAGACACACACAGACACACAGACACACACAGACAGACACACACAGACACACAGACACAGACACACACACAGACACACACAGACACACACAGACAGACACACACAGACACACAGACACACAGACACACACAGACACACACACACAGACACACACACACGTTGTGGTGTTGTTTGCATACGAATGTAACGTACTGAAATAGTATTTGAAATGTCCATCTGTACACTGAACTGTCTTGTTAGACAGACAGAGTCTCACCCTCTTCCCTGACTTTCCATTCATCCCTGCTTGGCCCATAATACCTCTAGAACCCTGTGGAGGGAGGGAGAGAGGGGGGGGCGAGAGGGAGAGAGAGAGAGAGAGAGAGAGAGAGAGAGGAGAGAGAGAGAGAGAGAGAGAGAGAGAGAGAGAGAGAGAGAGGGAGAGAGGGAGAGAGTGGGGGGGAGAGGGAGAGAGAGAGAGAGAGAGAGAGAGAG
>NW_022261978.1:8596760-8601591 GCF_002021735.2 Oncorhynchus kisutch | reverse complement strand
GAGAGAGAGAGAGAGAGGAGAGAGAGAGAGAGATGAGGAGGAGAGAGAGAAGAGAGAGAGAGAGAGAGAGGGAGAGGGGGGGAGAGAGAGAGAGAGGGGTGAGAGGGAGAGAGAGAGAGGGGGGGCGAGAGAAAGTGAGACTTAAGGGAGAGATGGATTGATCATCAGATGGCCATAAGATGTCATCCATGACTCTAATCAGACATGCCATGTGTCGTCATGGCATTATGACTTACCGCTGGTCCCATCTCCCCGGCTACTCCCTTCAGCCCCGACGGACCCGAGTTACCCTGGAAACAGAGAGGTCAGAGGTTAAATCAGGAAGGCTAAACAGAAACTCTTAGAAGACACTGGACGGTTAGCATTTCCCATAGGAAAGCATGTCACAGTTAGCCACCGTGCTAACACCAGCAGGACATGGAGATGTATCCTCACCAGCGGTCCAGGACGTCCCATAAGGCCTAGTGGTCCAGGTGGTCCCTTCATAGACAACTGGAGAGAGAGAGAGAGAGAGAGAGAGAGAGAGAGAGAGAGAGAGGAGAGAGAGAGAGAGAGAGAGAGAGAGAGAGAGAGACAGAGAGACAGAGAGGGAGACACACACACACAGAGACACAGAGAGAGAGAGAGACAGAGAGAGAGAGAGAGACAGAGAGAGAGACACACAGAGACACAGAGACAGAGAGACAGAGACAGAGACAGAGAGATGTTAGAGAACTGTGAACTGCCTCAAAGCCTGGAGGCTGGGAACTCCTCAAAGCCTGGAGGCTGGGAACTCCTCAAAGCCTGGAGCCTGGGAACTCCTCTAAGCCTGGAGGCTGGGAACTCCTCAAAGCCTGGAGGCTGGGAACTCCTCTAAGCCTGGAGGCTGGGAACTCCTCTAAGCCTGGAGGCTGGGAACTCCTCTAAGCCTGGAGGCTGGGAACTCCTCTAAGCCTGGAGGCTGGGAACTCCTCTAAGCCTGGAGGCTGGGAACTCCTCAAAGGCAGTGAAGTCTAACACATTGGTTGTTCCTTACAGTATAACAGAACCAGTGGTCACATTCATGTCACATGTGGTCATCACTGTGGTCTGCTGTAGCAGTATGGTTATAATATGGTTATATATGGTTATATATGGTTATATATGGTTATATTAATGGTTATATTATGGTTATATTATGGTATTAGTATGGTTATATTATGGTTATATTATGGTTATATTATGGTCATCACTGTGGTCTGCTGTAACAGTATGGTTATATTATGGTTATATATGGTTATATTATGGTCATCACTGTGGTCTGCTGTAACAGTATGGTTATATATGGTTATATTATGGTCATCACTGTGGTCTGCTGTAACAGTATGGTTATATATGGTTATATTATGGTCATCACTGTGGTCTGCTGTAACAGTATGGTTATATATGGTTATATTATGGTCATCACTGTGGTCTGCTGTAACAGTATGGTTATATTATGGTCATCACTGTGGTCTGCTGTAACAGTATGGTTATATATGGTTATATTATGGTTATATATGGTTATATTATGGTTATATAGGGTTATATATGGTTATATTATGGTTATATATGGTTATATATGGTTATATTATGGTTATATATGGTTATATTTTGGTCATCACTGTGGTCTGCTGTAACAGTATATTATGGTCAAATATAAGGTGATGTTACAGTGATGTTGCTGCCTTTACCTTGGTCTGTTGTAGGATGGCCTGGGCTTGAGCCTCCTGGGCTGATATCACTGGTCCTGTTAGTTGGACTCCACCTGCCTGGAACTACACACACACACACACGGCAGGTAGCCTAGTGGTTAGAGTGTAGGGGCGGCAGGTAGCCTAGTGGTTAGAGTGTAGGGGCGGCAGGTAGCCTAGTGGTTAGAGTGTAGGGGGGGGGCAGGTAGCCTAGTGGTTAGAGTGTAGGGGGGGCAGGTAGCCTAGTGGTTAGAGTGTAGGGGGGCAGGTAGCCTAGTGGTTAGAGTATAGGGGCGGCAGGTAGCCTAGTGGTTAGAGTGTAGGGGTGGCAGGTTAGAGTGTAGGGGCGGCAGGTAGCCTAGTGGTTAGAGTGTAGGGGCGGCAGGTAGCCTAGTGGTTAGAGTGTAGGGGGGTAGGTAGCCTAGTGGTTAGAGGCAGGTAGCCTAGTGGTTACAGTGTAGGGGTGGCAGGTAGCCTAGTGGTTAGAGTGTAGGGTTGGCAGGTAGCCTAGTGGTTAGAGTGTAGGGGACGGCAGGTAGCCTAGTGGTTAGAGTGTAGGGTTGGCAGGTAGCCTAGTGGTTAGAGTGTAGGGGTGGCAGGTAGCCTAGTGGTTAAAGTGTAGGGGTGGCAGGTAGCCTAGTGGTTAGAGTGCAGGGGTGGCAGGTAGCCTAGTGGTTAGAGGCAGGTAGACTAGTGGTTAGAGTGTAGGGGTGGCAGGTAGCCTAGTGGTTAGAGTGCAGGGGTGGCAGGTAGCCTAGTGGTTAGAGGCAGGTAGACTAGTGGTTAGAGTGTAGGGGCGGCAGGTAGCCTAGTGGTTAGAGTGTAGGGGCTGCAGGTAGCCTAGTGGTTAGAGTGTAGGGGCGGCAGATAGCCTAGTGGTTAGAGTGTAGGGTTGGCAGGTAGCCTAGTGGTTAGAGTGTAGGGGACGGCAGGTAGCCTAGTGGTTAGAGTGTAGGGGTGGCAGGTAGCCTAGTGGTTAAAGTGTAGGGGTGGCAGGTAGCCTAGTGGTTAGAGTGCAGGGGTGGCAGGTAGCCTAGTGGTTAGAAGAAGGTAGACTAGTGGTTAGAGTGTAGGGGTGGCAGGTAACCTAGTGGTTAGAGTGCAGGGGTGGCAGGTAGCCTAGTGGTTAGAGGCAGGTAGACTAGTGGTTAGAGTGTAGGGGCGGCAGGTAGCCTAGTGGTTAGAGTGTAGGTGCTGCAGGTAGCCTAGTGGTTAGAGTGTAGAGGCGGCAGGTAGCCTAGTGGTTAGAGTGTAGGGGCGGCAGGTAGCCTAGTGGTTAGAGTGTTGGACCAGTAACCAAAAGGTTGCTGGATCGAATCCCTGAGCTGACAATCTAAAAATCAGTCGTTCTGCCCCTGAACAAGCCAGTTAACCCACTGCTCCCTGGTAGGCTGTTATTGTAAAGAAGAATGTGTTCTTAACTGACTTGCCTGGTTAAATAAAAAATATATATAAATATTGGTCACAGTAGTCCCCCCCCGGTGGCAGGAAGAGGTTACTGCAGACTACTGACCCGGCTCCTGGAGGGCCAGAGAGCTGCTGATTTACTGCAGGCTACTGACCCGGCTCCTGGAGGGCCAGAGAGCTGCTGGGTTACTGCAGGCTACTGACCCAGCTCCTGGAGGGCCAGAGAGCTGCTGGGCTTCAGTCATATTTAGAAACCAGGTGTGTCTTCAACAAGGGTTGTGTTTGTGGCGAACATGTTAGTAACAATTTCAGTTGAAGGATTTGAATAAAGATTCCAAAACGTTACGGTGTTCTTACCTGAACAACAAGGATGTTCCCTGGAGGACCTGGTATCCCATCAGCCCCGTTGAGACCCGGCCGGCCTGGAGGACCCTGAGGAAGGGGGATGGAGATAATTATGATGATAAAGAACGACATTTACTTCCTGAATTGGAAGTCCCAGGCAGAGAGAGAGACAGACTGATACAATGTATGGTGTGCTTTATGTGTTCATCTGAAAGTGTGTGTTGTGAGAGATAGATGGTGAAAATGCATGAGAGAGACAGAAGGTGTGTGTGTTAATATGTGTTCGAGATGGAGAGAGAGAGTGTATGTTAGTTTGTAACTCACCAGTTCTCCTAGGTCTCCTTGAGGTCCTACCAGTCCTGTGGGCCCCTGGGGTCCTTGTTCTCCCTGGAGAGAGGACACAGTACAGTATACAGTACAGTGTAGTGTTTCTTAATCCTGGTCCCGGGGACCCAAAAAGGTGCACATGTGAGTTTTTGCCCCATCACCATACAGCTGATTCCACTAGTCAACACATCATCAAACCTTTGGTTAGTGGAATCAGGTGTGTTATTGGCAAAAATATTAATGTCCACCCCTTTACATCCCCAGGATCAGGATTAAGAAACACTGAAACTAAACCAATGAAACACAACAGGTGTAGTGGAGAGAGAAACTGAACCAATGAAACACAACAGGTGTAGTGGAGAGAGAAACTGAACCAATGAAACACAACAGGTGTAGTGGAGAGAGAAACTGAACCAATGTAACACAACAGGTTTAGTGGAGAGAGAAACTGAACCAATGAAACACAACAGGTGTAGTGGAGAGAGAAATTGAACCAATGAAACACAACAGGTGTAGTGGAGAGAGTAACTGAACCAATGAAACACAACAGGTGTAGTGGAGAGAGTAACTGAACCAATGAAACACAACAGGGTGACAGAGACAATATAGAACAGGGGCTCGAGGGCCACATCGAGATTTTGAAATTCAACGGAGAGACGCATCTTTTGGGGGACCAATTGTTGGTTAGAATCCATTTGTGGTGGCCTCCCGAGTGGTGAAGCGGACTAAAGCACTGCATCGAGAGGGTTCGGCAGGCCGAGGTTTCCGTGGCCCATCGCGCTCTAGCAGCACCTGTGGCGGGCCGTACGCAGTGCACACTGACACTGACACTGCGCCAGGTTTCCTCCAACACACTGGTGCGGCTGGCTTCCGGGGTTAAGCGGGCATTGTGTCAAGAAGCAGTGCGGCTTGACTGGGTCGTGTTTCGGAGGACGCACGGCTCTCGACTTTCGCCTCTCCTGAGTCCTTACTGGAGTTGCAGCGATGGGACAAGACTGTAACTACCAATTGGATTCCACGAAAAATGGGTAAAATGTTTTATATATTATTCTCTTGTCTCG
>NW_022261978.1:8589260-8594260 GCF_002021735.2 Oncorhynchus kisutch | reverse complement strand
AGAACCACAATGACATTCTAGTTCTCTGATTAGAACCACAGAACCACAATGACATTCTAGTTCTCTGATTAGAACCACAGAACCACAATGACATTCTAGTTCTCTGATTAGAACCCCGCAGAACCACAATGACATTCTAGTTCTCTGATTAGAACCGCAGAACCACAATGACATTCTAGTTCTCTGATTAGAACCGCATGAACCACAATGACGTTCTAGTTCTCTGATTAGAACCACAGAACCACAATGACATTCTAGTTCTCTGATTAGAACCACAGAACCTCAATGACATTCTAGTTCTCTGATTAGAACCACAGAACTACAATGACATTCTAGTTCTCTGATTAGAACCACAGAACCACAATGACATTCTAGTTCTCTGATTAGAACCGCAGAACCACAATGACATTCTAGTTCTCTGAATAGAACACAGAACCACAATGACATTCTAGTTCTCTGATTAGAACCGCAGAACCACAATGACATTCTAGTTCTCTGATTAGAACCACAGAACCACAATGACATTCTAGTTCTCTGATTAGAACCGCAGTACCACATGACATTCTAGTTCTCTGATTAGAACCGCAGAACCACAATGACATTCTAGTTCTCTGATTAGAACCGCAGAACCACAATGACATTCTAGTTCTCTGATTAGAACCACAGAACCACAATGACATTCTAGTTCTCTGATTAGAACCGCAGAACCACAATGACATTCTAGTTCTCTGATTAGAACACAGAACCACAATGACATTCTAGTTCTCTGATTAGAACCGCAGAACCACAATGACATTCTAGTTCTCTGATTAGAACCACAGAACCACAATGACATTCTAGTCTCTGATTAGAACCGCAGAACCACAATGACATTCTAGTTCTCTGATTAGAACCGCAGAACCACAATGACATTCTAGTTCTCTGATTAGAACCACAGAACCACAATGACATTCTAGTTCTCTGATTAGAACCACAGAACCACAATGACATTCCTGAGAGAATGAATGGAAGGTGAAATGGAATGCTCAGAGAGAGCAACATTAGACATGGTGTCCAGATCATTCTTTTTTTTTACTTATTGTTTTATTGTTTATCCATCTTTCTGTGTCTGGTCAGGTACTGTGGAGGTCACCCTCTCACCTCATACTCTGTGATGTTAGGTCTCACGGTAACCGTGGAGACAGAGAGGTCGTCGTTATAGGTCACTGTAGTCAAACTCATCAAACTCCTCCACCTTCACTCTCCTGGCGGGCTTTGTCTCCTACACACACACAAACACAAACACACACACACACACACACGCTGTGTTCAGAGGCCATGGAGTGAGGCAGGAGTTAAATCAAACAGGGGACGGAGGAANGGGGATGAGGAGAGAGGGCTAGGGGAGAGAGAGGAGAGGGGGGGCGAGGAGAGAGAGAATGAGACTTAAGGGCGAGAGATGGATTGATCATCAGATGGCCATAAGATGTCATCCATGACTCTAATCAGACATGCCATGTGTCGTCATGGCATTATGACTTACCGCTGGTCCCATCTCCCCGGCTACTCCCTTCAGCCCCGACGGACCCGAGTTACCTGGAAACAGAGAGGTCAGAGGTTAAATCAGGAAGGCTAAACAGAAACTCTTAGAAGACACTGGACGGTTAGCATTTCCCATAGGAAAGCATGTCACAGTTAGCCACGTGCTAACACCAGCAGGACATGGAGATGTATCCTCACCAGCGGTCCAGGACGTCCCATAAGGCCTAGTGGTCCAGGTGGTCCCTTCATAGACAACTGGAGAGAGAGAGAGAGAGAGGAGAGAGAGAGAGAGAGAGGAGAGAGACGAGAGAGAGAGAGAGAGAGAGAGAGAGACAGAGAGACAGAGAGGGAGACACACACACACAGAGACACAGAGAGAGAGAGAGACAGAGAGAGAGAGAGAGACAGAGAGAGAGACACACAGAGACACAGAGACAGAGAGACAGAGACAGAGACAGAGAGATGTTAGAGAACTGTGAACTGCCTCAAAGCCTGGAGGCTGGGAACTCCTCAAAGCCTGGAGGCTGGGAACTCCTCAAAGCCTGGAGCCTGGGAACTCCTCTAAGCCTGGAGGCTGGGAACTCCTCAAAGCCTGGAGGCTGGGAACTCCTCTAAGCCTGGAGGCTGGGAACTCCTCTAAGCCTGGAGGCTGGGAACTCCTCTAAGCCTGGAGGCTGGGAACTCCTCTAAGCCTGGAGGCTGGGAACTCCTCTAAGCCTGGAGGCTGGGAACTCCTCAAAGGCAGTGAAGTCTAACACATTGGTTGTTCCTTACAGTATAACAGAACCAGTGGTCACATTCATGTCACATGTGGTCATCACTGTGGTCTGCTGTAGCAGTATGGTTATAATATGGTTATATATGGTTATATATGGTTATATATGGTTATATTAATGGTTATATTATGGTTATATTATGGTATTAGTATGGTTATATTATGGTTATATTATGGTTATATTATGGTCATCACTGTGGTCTGCTGTAACAGTATGGTTATATTATGGTTATATATGGTTATATTATGGTCATCACTGTGGTCTGCTGTAACAGTATGGTTATATATGGTTATATTATGGTCATCACTGTGGTCTGCTGTAACAGTATGGTTATATATGGTTATATTATGGTCATCACTGTGGTCTGCTGTAACAGTATGGTTATATATGGTTATATTATGGTCATCACTGTGGTCTGCTGTAACAGTATGGTTATATTATGGTCATCACTGTGGTCTGCTGTAACAGTATGGTTATATATGGTTATATTATGGTTATATATGGTTATATTATGGTTATATAGGGTTATATATGGTTATATTATGGTTATATATGGTTATATATGGTTATATTATGGTTATATATGGTTATATTTTGGTCATCACTGTGGTCTGCTGTAACAGTATATTATGGTCAAATATAAGGTGATGTTACAGTGATGTTGCTGTCTTTACCTTGGTCTGTTGTAGGATGGCCTGGGCTTGAGCCTCCTGGGCTGATATCACTGGTCCTGTTAGTTGGACTCCACCTGCCTGGAACTACACACACACACACACGGCAGGTAGCCTAGTGGTTAGAGTGTAGGGGCGGCAGGTAGCCTAGTGGTTAGAGTGTAGGGGCGGCAGGTAGCCTAGTGGTTAGAGTGTAGGGGGGGGGCAGGTAGCCTAGTGGTTAGAGTGTAGGGGGGGCAGGTAGCCTAGTGGTTAGAGTGTAGGGGGGCAGGTAGCCTAGTGGTTAGAGTATAGGGGCGGCAGGTAGCCTAGTGGTTAGAGTGTAGGGGTGGCAGGTTAGAGTGTAGGGGCGGCAGGTGGCCTAGTGGTTAGAGTGTAGGGGCGGCAGGTAGCCTAGTGGTTAGAGTGTAGGGGGGTAGGTAGCCTAGTGGTTAGAGGCAGGTAGCCTAGTGGTTACAGTGTAGGGGTGGCAGGTAGCCTAGTGGTTAGAGTGTAGGGTTGGCAGGTAGCCTAGTGGTTAGAGTGTAGGGGACGGCAGGTAGCCTAGTGGTTAGAGTGTAGGGTTGGCAGGTAGCCTAGTGGTTAGAGTGTAGGGGTGGCAGGTAGCCTAGTGGTTAAAGTGTAGGGGTGGCAGGTAGCCTAGTGGTTAGAGTGCAGGGGTGGCAGGTAGCCTAGTGGTTAGAGGCAGGTAGACTAGTGGTTAGAGTGTAGGGGTGGCAGGTAGCCTAGTGGTTAGAGTGCAGGGGTGGCAGGTAGCCTAGTGGTTAGAGGCAGGTAGACTAGTGGTTAGAGTGTAGGGGCGGCAGGTAGCCTAGTGGTTAGAGTGTAGGGGCTGCAGGTAGCCTAGTGGTTAGAGTGTAGGGGCGGCAGATAGCCTAGTGGTTAGAGTGTAGGGGACGGCAGGTAGCCTAGTGGTTAGAGTGTAGGGGTGGCAGGTAGCCTAGTGGTTAAAGTGTAGGGGTGGCAGGTAGCCTAGTGGTTAGAGCGCAGGGGTGGCAGGTAGCCTAGTGGTTAGAAGAAGGTAGACTAGTGGTTAGAGTGTAGGGGTGGCAGGTAGCCTAGTGGTTAGAGTGCAGGGGTGGCAGGTAGCCTAGTGGTTAGAGGCAGGTAGACTAGTGGTTAGAGTGTAGGGGCGGCAGGTAGCCTAGTGGTTAGAGTGTAGGGGCTGCAGGTAGCCTAGTGGTTAGAGTGTAGGGGCGGCAGGTAGCCTAGTGGTTAGAGTGTAGGGGCGGCAGGTAGCCTAGTGGTTAGAGTGTTGGACCAGTAACCAAAAGGTTGCTGGATCGAATCCCTGAGCTGACAATCTAAAAATCAGTCGTTCTGCCCCTGAACAAGCCAGTTAACCCACTGCTCCCTGGTAGGCTGTTATTGTAAAGAAGAATTTGTTCTTAACTGACTTGCCTGGTTAAATAAAAAATATATATAAATATTGGTCACAGTAGTCCCCCCCCCCGGTGGCAGGAAGAGGTTACTGCAGACTACTGACCCGGCTCCTGGAGGGCCAGAGAGCTGCTGGGTTACTGCAGGCTACTGACCCAGCTCCTGGAGGGCCAGAGAGCTGCTGATTTACTGCAGGCTACTGACCCGGCTCCTGGAGGGCCAGAGAGCTGCTGATTTACTGCAGGCTACTGACCCGGCTCCTGGAGGGCCAGAGAGCTGCTGGGTTACTGCAGGCTACTGACCCAGCTCCTGGAGGGCCAGAGAGCTGCTGGGCTTCAGTCATATTTAGAAACCAGGTGTGTCTTCAACAAGGGTTGTGTTTGTGGCGAACATGTTAGTAACAATTTCAGTTGAAGGATTTGAATAAAGATTCCAAAACGTTACGGTGTTCTTACCTGAACAACAAGGATGTTCCCTGGAGGACCTGGTATCCCATCAGCCCCGTTGAGACCCGGCCGGCCTGGAGGACCCTGAGGAAGGGGGATGGAGATAATTATGATGATAAAGAACGACATTTACTTCCTGAATTGGAAGTCCCAGGCAGAGAGAGAGACAGACTGATACAATGTATGGTGTGCTTTATGTGTTCATC
>NW_022261978.1:8581760-8584260 GCF_002021735.2 Oncorhynchus kisutch | reverse complement strand
GCTGTGTTCAGAGGCCATGGAGTGAGGCAGGAGTTAAATCAAACAGGGGACGGAGGAAGAGAGGTGGGCACATGGAACACTGGCACACAGAACACTGGCACACAGAACACTGGCACACGAAACACTGGCACACGGAACACTGGCACACAGAACACTGGCACACAGAACACTGGCACACGGAACACTGGCACACGGAACACTGGCACACGAAACACTGGCACACGGAACACTGGCACACAGAACACTGGCACACAGAACACTGGCACACAGAAAACTGGCACACGGAACACTGGAACACAGAACACTGGCACACGGAACACTGGCACACGGAACACTGGCACACAGAAAACTGGCACACGGAACACTGGAACACAGAACACTGGCACACGGAACACTGGCACACGGAACACTGGCACACAGAACACTGGAACACGGAACACTTACACACGGAACACTGGCACACGGAACACTGGAACACGGAACTTTAGCACACGGAACACTGCCACACGGAACACTGCCACACAGAACACTGCCACACAGAACTCTAGCACACGGAACACTGCCACACAGAACTCTAGCACACGGAACACTGGCACACGGAACACTGGCACACGGAACTTTAACACACGGAACACTGGCACACGGAACTTTAGCACACGGAACACTTCAACACAGAACTCTAGCACATGGAACACTGGCAAATGGAACACTGGCATACAGAATTTTAAGACACGGAACACTGGCAAATGGAACACTGGCAAATGGAACACTGGCATACAGAATTTTAAGACACCGAACACTGGCAAATGGAACACTGGCAAATGGAACACTGGCATACAGAATTTTAAGACACGGAACACTGGCAAATGGAACACTGGCACATGGAACACTGGCAAATGGAACACTGGCTATAGAGGGGAGATAGAGAGGGGAGGGGAGGGGAGGGAGAGAGAGATAGAGAGGGGAGGGAGAGAGAGAGAGAAGGGGGAGGGAGAGAGAGAGATAGAGAGAGAGGGGGGAGGGAGGGAGAGAGAGATAGAGAGGGGAGGGAGAGAGAGAGAGAGGGGGTGGGAGAGAGAGATAGAGAGGGGAGAGAGAGAGTGAGTGGGGAGGGAGAGAGAGATAGAGAGGGGAGGGAGAGAGTGAGTGGGGAGGGAGAGAGAGATAGAGAGGGGAGGGAGAGAGAGGGGAGGGAGTGAGAAATAGAGAGGGGAGGGAGAGAGAGATAGAGAGGGGAGAGAGAGATAGAGGGGAGGGAGAGAGAGAGAGGGGGGAGGAGAGAGAGACAGAGGAGGGAGAGAGAGATAGAGAGGGAGGGAGTGAGAGATAGAGAGGGAGGGAGAGAGAGATAGAGAGAGAGAGAGGGAGGAGAGAGAGATAGAGAGGGGAGGGAGAGAGAGATAGAGAGGGGAGGGAGAGAGAGATAGAGAGGGGAGGGAGAGAGAGAGAGGGGGGAGGAGAGAGAGACAGAGAGGGGAGGGAGAGAGAGATACTGCAATGAATGGAAAGAAAGAGATAAAGATAACTCTGTCATAGAATAGGCTGTCTAATGGGACTCTCATCATCACCTCCCTGTCTCCTGATAGGCTGCCTAAAGGGAACTCACCTCCTCAGTCTCTTGTGATAGGCTGTCGTAGGGTAAAGGGGCGTGGCAGTCGGGAATGTAGTCTTGACAGTAGGTCTCTGCAGCTCTGGGGTCGGCTACGATCAACAATTGTTGGATTTCTCCCTGTGGACACACACACATTAATAAAATACATGAAACACACACATTAATAAAATAGATGAAACACACACACCATGTTTCTTTGTATTCATGTTTGTTTGTATTATGAACTGTGACTGAATGAATGTGATTACCTATCAGTGAATGAATGAATGTAATTACCTATCAGTAACTGAATGAATGTGATTACCTATCGGTGAATGAATGAATGTGATTACCTATCAGTGACTGAATGAATGTAATTACCTATCAGTAACTGAATGAATGTGATTACCTATCAGTGACTGAATGAATGTAATTACCTATCGGTGAATGAATGAATGTGATTACCTATCAGTGACTGAATGAATGTAATTACCTATCAGTAACTGAATGAATGTGATTACCTATCGGTGAATGAATGAATGTGATTACCTATCAGTGACTGAATGAATGTAATTACCTATCAGTAACTGAATGAATGTGATTACCTATCAGTGACTGAATGAATGTAATTACCTATCGGTGAATGAATGAATGTGATTACCTATCAGTGACTGAATGAATGTAATTACCTATCAGTGACTGAATGAATGTAATTACCTATCAGTGACTGAATGAATGTGATTACCTATCAGTGACTGAATGAATGTAATTACCTATCGGTGACTGAATGAATGTGATTACCTATCGGTGAATGAATGAATGTGAATACCTATCAGTGACTGAATGAATGTAATTACCTATCGGTGACTGAATTAATGTGATTACCTATCAGTGACTGAATGAATGTAA
>NW_022261978.1:8574260-8576760 GCF_002021735.2 Oncorhynchus kisutch | reverse complement strand
GCCTCAGAGAAACCCTGAGGTCGACTCATGAGAAAGAAGCTCTGTCTCCTAACCACATCTGCCTCAGAGAAACCCTGAGGTCGACTCATGAGAAAGAAGCTCTGTCTCCTAACCACATCTGCCTCAGAGAAACCCTGAGGTCGACTCATGAGAAAGAAGCTCTGTCTCCTAACCACATCTGCCTCAGAGAAACCCTGAGGTCGACTCATGAGAAAGAAGCTCTGTCTCCTGACCACATCTGCCTCAGAGAAACCCTGAGGTCTACTCATGAGAAAGAAGCTCTGTCTCCTGACCACATCTGCCTCAGAGAAACCCTGAGGTCGACTCATGAGAAAGAAGCTCTGTCTCCTGACCACATCTGCCTCAGAGAAACCCTGAGGTCGACTCATGAGAAAGAAGCTCTGTCTCCTGACCACATCTGCCTCAGAGAAACCCTGAGGTCGACTCATGAGAAAGAAGCTCTGTCTCCTGACCACATCTGCCTCAGAGAAACCCTGAGGTCGACTCATGAGAAAGAAGCTCTGTCTCCTGACCACATCTGCCTCAGAGAAACCCTGAGGTTGACTCATGAGAAAGAAGCTCTGTCTCCTGACCACATCTGCCTCAGAGAAACCCTGAGGTAGACTCATGAGAAAGAAGCTCTGTCTCCTGACCACATCTGCCTCAGAGAAACCCTGAGGTCGACTCATGAGAAAGAAGCTCTGTCTCCTAACCACATCTGCCTCAGAGAAACCCTGAGGTCGACTCATGAGAAAGAAGCTCTGTCTCCTAACCACATCAGCCTCAGAGAAACCCTGAGGTCGACTCAGGAGAAAGAAGCTCTGTCTCCTGACCACATCTGCCTCAGAGACACCCTGAGGTCGACTCATGAGAAAGAAGCTCTGTCTCCTGACCACATCTGCCTCAGAGAAACCCTGAGGTCGACTCATGAGAAAGAAGCTCTGTCTCCTGACCACATCTGCCTCAGAGAAACCCTGAGGTCGACTCATGAGAAAGAAGCTCTGTCTCCTGACCACATCTGCCTCAGAGAAACCCTGAGGTCGACTCATGAGAAAGAAGCTCTGTCTCCTGACCACATCTGCCTCAGAGAAACCCTGAGGTCGACTCATGAGAAAGAAGCTCTGTCTCCTGACCACATCTGCCTCAGAGAAACCCTGAGGTCGACTCATGAGAAAGAAGCTCTGTCTCCTGACCACATCTGCCTCAGAGAAACCCTGAGGTAGACTCATGAGAAAGAAGCTCTGTCTCCTGACCACATCTGCCTCAGAGAAACCCTGAGGTCGACTCATGAGAATGAAGCTCTGTCTCCTAACCACATCTGCCTCAGAGAAACCCTGAGGTCGACTCATGAGAAAGAAGCTCTGTCTCCTAACCACATCTGCCTCAGAGAAACCCTGAGGTCGACTCATGAGAAAGAAGCTCTGTCTCCTGACCACATCTGCCTCAGAGAAACCCTGAGGTCTACTCATGAGAAAGAAGCTCTGTCTCCTGACCACATCTGCCTCAGAGAAACCCTGAGGTCGACTCATGAGAAAGAAGCTCTGTCTCCTGACCACATCTGCCTCAGAGAAACCCTGAGGTCGACTCATGAGAAAGAAGCTCTGTCTCCTGACCACATCTGCCTCAGAGAAACCCTGAGGTCGACTCATGAGAAAGAAGCTCTGTCTCCTGACCACATCTGCCTCAGAGAAACCCTGAGGTCGACTCATGAGAAAGAAGCTCTGTCTCCTGACCACATCTGCCTCAGAGAAACCCTGAGGTTGACTCATGAGAAAGAAGCTCTGTCTCCTGACCACATCTGCCTCAGAGAAACCCTGAGGTAGACTCATGAGAAAGAAGCTCTGTCTCCTGACCACATCTGCCTCAGAGAAACCCTGAGGTCGACTCATGAGAAAGAAGCTCTGTCTCCTAACCACATCTGCCTCAGAGAAACCCTGAGGTCGACTCATGAGAAAGAAGCTCTGTCTCCTAACCACATCAGCCTCAGAGAAACCCTGAGGTCGACTCAGGAGAAAGAAGCTCTGTCTCCTGACCACATCTGCCTCAGAGACACCCTGAGGTCGACTCATGAGAAAGAAGCTCTGTCTCCTGACCACATCTGCCTCAGAGAAACCCTGAGGTCGACTCATGAGAAAGAAGCTCTGTCTCCTGACCACATCTGCCTCAGAGAAACCCTGAGGTCGACTCATGAGAAAGAAGCTCTGTCTCCTGACCACATCTGCCTCAGAGAAACCCTGAGGTCGACTCATGAGAAAGAAGCTCTGTCTCCTGACCACATCTGCCTCAGAGAAACCCTGAGGTCGACTCATGAGAAAGAAGCTCTGTCTCCTGACCACATCTGCCTCAGAGAAACCCTGAGGTCGACTCATGAGAAAGAAGCTCTGTCTCCTGACCACATCTGCCTCAGAGAAACCCTGAGGTAGACTCATGAGAAAGAAGCTCTGTCTCCTGACCACATCTGCCTCAGAGAAACCCTGAGGTCGACTCATGAGAATGAAGC